>NC_084732.1:78232180-78264680 GCF_033978785.1 Entelurus aequoreus | reverse complement strand
TTGACCGTGAGGAAATTGAATTGGTTGCAACAGCTGTTGTACCGTGGCAAAATGAATTTTACGGTGACAGAGTACACAAAGATTACAACTACAGGACAAGACTGGCAAATAATGTATTTACTGTACCCTAACCATAATCACCTTCGGATCTCTACTTTTTGTTCTATGAAGACACGTGCAATATGGAAGAGTATGAATAAAGAGTTTTATAAACAAAATACGGTATTGTTGATTAATAAGTAGGGTTGGGTATCAATGGGAACCGGGTCATACATTACAATTCTCCCGGAACATCCATATTTTTAAACGTCCATTCCTATTTCCGTTGCTCAGTCCGCTGAACCAAAGAAATAGGTGCCACACGGGTGACTAGCAGCTAAGTACACTATATTGCCAAAAGTATTTGGCCACCTGCCTTGACTCACATATGAACTTAAAGTGCCATCCCATTCCTAACCCATAGGGTTCAATATGACCTTTTGCAGCTATTAGAGCTTCAACTCTTCTGGGAAGGCTGTCCACAAGGTTGTGGAGTGTGTTTATTGGAATTTTCCACCATTCTTCCAAAAGCGCATTGGTGAGGTCACACACTGATGTTGGTCGAGAAGGCCTGGATTTCAGTCTCAGTTCTAATTCATCCCAAAGGTGTTCTATTGGGTTAAGGTCAGGACTCTGTGCAGGCCAGTCAAGTTCATCCGCACCAGACTCTGTCATCCATGTCTTTATGGACCTTGCTTTCTGCACTGGTGCACAGTCATGTTGGAAGAGGAAGGGGCCCTCTCCAAACTGTTCCCACAAGGTTGGGAGCATGGAATTGTCCAAAATATTTTAGTATCCTGGAGCATTCAAAGTTCCTTTCACTGGAACTAAGGGGCCAAGCTCAACTCCTGAAAAACAACCCCACACGATAATTCCTCCTCCACCAAATTCCACACTCGGCACAATGCAGTCCGAAATGTACCGTTCTCCTGGCAACTTCCAAACCCAGACTCGTCTATCAGATTGCCAGATGGAAAAGCGTGATTCATCACTCCACAGGAGGCGTTTCCACTGCTCTAGAGTCCAGTGGCGACGTGCTTTACACCACTGCTGGCTTAGATGCAGCTGCTCGGCCATGGAAACCCATTCCATGAAGCTCTCTGCGTACTGTACGTGGGCTAATTGGAAGGTCTCATGAAGTTTGGAGCTCTGTAGCAACTGACTGTGCAGAAAGTCGCCGGCCTCTTTGCACTATGCGCGACAGCATCCGCTGACCCCTCTTTGTCAGTTTACATGGCCTACCACTTCCTGGCTGAGTTGCTGTTGTTCCCAAACTCTTCTATTTTCTTATTATAAAGCCGACAGTTGACTTTGGAATATTTAGGAGCGAGAACATTTTACGACTTGATTTGCTGCACAGGTGGCATCCTATGACAGTTCCACACTGGAAATCACTGAGCTCCTGTGAGCGGCCCATTCTTTCACAAATGTTTGTAGAAACAGTCTCCATGCCTAAGTGCTTGATTTTATACACCTGTGGCCGGGCCAAGTGATTAGGACACCTGATTCTGATCATTTGGATGGGTGGCCAAATACTTTTGGCAATGTATGTCTCCCTACACATTTCAGTCGATATTCCGCCATCGCAACCAATAAAATGTAGTTTTTGAGTATTATTGTAGCAAGCAAGCAAGTACTTAAGCTACAATAGCCGTAAACTAGCTTGAATAACAAGAAACAAGTGCTTAGTAAAGTTAGAGAGGGGTAATGGAAGCGCCTTACAGAGGAAAGTTAGAAGATCTTAACAAGAAATAACAGGTCGATAAAATATAGTTTAGAGAGAAGCTAATATAACAACAACTGTTGGACTGCTTTGTTCCTACCTAGTGACCACTGCCAGAAAACCACAGTATTTAAATGAGTAGTAGATAGTAGTTTTGGCTTGCGTTTAGTTATCAGAATAGTGTACTATTGACTTTATTTTGATTAAAACATTGTATGTAATACAGGAATGACAGTAGTTTAAATATTGTGTTGATATTGTTAAACTGCGAATAGTACTCACAATAAATACATTTTAAAAATTAGGATCGTTATTGGCCAATTTAATGTATGATCAAAATCGGCAGCATTAATAATCCCTGGTCGGAACAACCCCATCTTTAATACAGGGTACGTGTGAATATATTTTTTTTTGATGAGGTTTTGTAAATTCAAGTGAACAAGTGTACTCGGCTGGAAAGAAACATTTATTTTCCAAGTTCAAATGATTGCTATTTATTTTCTAGTTGAAATTGGCCAAATGAGAAACTGAAAGTACATTTTTGATCCTGCCTCTTGAAAAAATTTAAATCGAAAATCGTTTGGAACTGGAATGCAAACGAGGAACCGGATTTGGAATGCTCCA
Source organism: Entelurus aequoreus (assembly GCF_033978785.1). Lineage (NCBI taxonomy): Eukaryota > Metazoa > Chordata > Actinopteri > Syngnathiformes > Syngnathidae > Entelurus > Entelurus aequoreus. Next base: position 78,262,294 of record NC_084732.1, on the reverse strand, counting down.
AATCCAAACTATGATCAACCCTAGTAATAAGGCATGCTTTTACTGTACATATAGAAATTATATAGGATTATTACTTGCATGCATGAATGAGAATCTAGTAGACCACGACGTGTTTAGACTGACCAAAGCACAACAAACGTAAAGTTAATGATGGCTTTAACCTCTTTCTGAGGCAGGGCGTTTAAACGCGTTGACCCATATTTTGTGGCCCTCTAGTTAACATCGTAGTTTAGTGTAATTGTGGCCCGTGCACCCTGTGCGGCTGATAGTAAATACATTATTACAGCACAACGGAAACACTTCCTTCTCAAAGCAAGTAGAATGTTTCTGACCATGTCTAAGGGAACTCAACAGTGTCAAAATATACAATATTTGCATTTGGTTTTACATTTATAATGGCTTAAAAGCCTACTGAAACCCACTACTATCGACCACGCAGTCTGATAGTTTATATATTAATGATGAAATCTTAACATTGCAACACATGCCAATACGGCCGGGTTAGATTAGTAAAGTGCAATTTTAAATTTCCCGCAAAATATTCTGCTGAAAACGTCTCGGTATGATGACGTTTGCGCGTGACGTCACGGATTGTAGCGGACATATTGGGACACCATTGTGGCTAGCTATTAAGTTGTCTGTTTTCATCGCAAAATTCCACAGTATTCTGGACATCTGTGTTGGTGAATCTTTTGCAATTTGTTTAATGAACAATGAAGACAGCAAAAAAGAAAGCTGTAGGTGGGAAGCGGTGTATTAGCGGGCGGCTGCAGCAACCCAACCAGGAGGGCTTTGAGTTGGATAGCAGACGCGCTACCGTGAGTACGCAGCTTTGGCTTCCAAACATTTGATCGCTTGCCCGTACGCGCGTGCCGCTATGTGCATGTCACGTACGTAACTTTGGGGAAATATATGTACTGTATGAACTTTACGGAGGTAAAACGGTACTTTGGGCTGTGGGATTGAGTGTGTTGTGCGGGTGTTTGAGTTGTATTGGTGGGTTATATGGGCGGGAGGAGACAGGTGTTTGTTATGCGGATTAATATGTGGCATATTAAATATAAGCCTGGTTGTGTTGTGGCTAATAGAGTATATATATGTCTTGTGTTTATTTACTGTTTTAGTCATTCACAGCTGAATATTAGGTCCATCTTCCCTATCGGAATCGCTTCCACTGCCCTCTAATCCTTCACTCTCACTTTCCTCATCCACAAATCTTTCATCCTCGCTCAAATTAATGGGGAAATCGTCGCTTTCTCGGTCCGAATCGCTCTTGCTGCTGGTGGCCATGATAGTAAACAATGTGCAGATGTGAGGCGCTCCACAACCTGTGACGTCACGCTACTTCCGGTACAGGCAAGGCTTTTTTATCAGCGACCAAAAGTTGCGAACTTTATCGTCGATGTTCTCTACTAAATCCTTTTCAGCAAAAATATGGCAATATCGCGAAATGATCAAGTATGACACATAGAATGGACCTGCTATCCCCGTTTATATAAGAACATTTAATTTCAGTAGACCTTTAAGGCCTATCACAGCTTAGGTTTAGTACAGGGGTCGGCAACCCAACATGTTGAAAGCCATATTGGACCAAAAATAAAAAAAACTAATCCGTCTGGAGCCGCAAAAAGTTAAAAGCCTTATATACGTGTTATAATGAAGGCAACACATTAAGTAAGTGTCTCAGAGGGTGAGCTAACTCCTGGAAATTACTGGCTTAAAACTGCCAAAGGTATAGATGTGTGTGCCCAAGTTAAAGGAAAGGACATGCTGTCTTCTTCTAATGGATTTATTACAATCTTTACAAGCTGGGTAATGTTTGCTGTGGTCTGGAACACCATGGCACACAATCAGAAATGCAGCCAATTTTACATATAGATACTGTGTCCTGAGACATGCAAATATAAAGTATTACAATTATACAATAACACATCTTTTCAGTGTCTCTGCCTGTGTGTAATGAAAACTATTAAACATAAAACATTATGGCCATTAGTGGAAAAAAAAATCCATAAATTAGCCGCACTGTTTTATAAGCTGCAGGGTTCAAAGCATAGGAACATTGTAGTGGCTTATTCATACGTCACCCAAAGACAAATATAAGTCAAGAAGAAATGTACACTGGACATTTTCAAACATCAGCTATGTCAGTGTGGAACTGCGAACTTACCAAGTCGGTGGCTATTTATTGCTACCACCCAAATCTCTGATAGCTAACATTAGCATTATCATGTTGATTTGAGCATGGAAAGTCACCTACTAGTCCAGTAGGAACAGAGCCAAGGCACCATCGGTCCAAAATCTCTCCTCATCTTTGAGCTCACGTCAGCTAGTGAAAGTCGGGCCAATGTTGATCCTTGAGTGTCTTTTTATCCGGGTAGTCTCCCTTTTTCTTTTTTCTTTTTGTCTCCTCAGAGAAAATGTTTAGTTTCTTTGGTTTTTTTGCAGCTTCGGCCATAATAACCGTAATCGCACGCAGGCGTTCGCATTGACTTCCGTCTTTGTAACAAATAGGAAAAGGGGGAAGTGACGTATGTCGTAAAGCACGTCAGCACATTTGTGGTTTTTTGTTTGGCAGGGTTCCTGCCACCCTCGTCAAATTTGCTTAGTGTCAGTGAAAGCGATACAGACCCCCATCAGGCCGTGCTAGAGGTGTCATTCTACTAGTTGTAAGTTCATGTATCGTCCCAAAAGTTAGTTTTTTAGGCCCCTTCTACACTAACCTGGCTAAGGTTATCTAGGGTATCTCTCACCTAACATTATCCTTGGTTACGTTTAAGACCCCCTGCCCCCTCCTTCCGCCGGAGCAAGGCGACCTAGTACGAATGCGCAAAAAAAATGTGCGCGGCATAGTCACCTTTGACCTGGAAGTGTATCCTTACCCTGTGTTTCAATGTTTCATGGCTTCACAATAGTTATGGAGTACAAAACTAGACGTTGAGTAATCGCTCGACATACATCACGGACAATAACTGACAGTCTGCTTTGCCAGTCCAAATGCATTCACTATTTGCATTCTCGTAGTCTCTCCTTTGACAAATGGACAACGTTTTTCACTAAGTAGAATCACAGCTGACCTGGACATTCGAAAGTTCTCTTGCCATTCCTGTGGCACAACACACCCATTGACAAACATATCCCACCAGGCTGCCGTTCTTCTAGGGCTTATCCAAAACCGTCGCTCAACCGTCTATGTTGCCGTCTGAGATGTGTTGTATCCGAAATAGCTGCAATTGCCCGTTCTCTTCTCTTAGGTATTTATGTGTGATTTCTAAAAGCGTCTGTACATGTAGAAGAAGGAGAAATACAGGCATGTCTGGATGATCCGCCTCCATCCTTCTAGTTGTTGCTGTCGAGTTACCGAACGGGTTGTTATGAAGCTGGCTGTGGCGCGTTCTTTCTGACATCACTTCCTGTGTGCGGCGCGGTCTTTCTGGCGTCACTTCCTCTCCGATCTCAGTTTGTAAACGATCGATGAGTCCATACAAAGCTAAGAGCCAGAGATTGAAGAAATAGATGGCGCACTTACCCGTGTAAAAAAATTGTCCGAGGAGGGAGACCTTAAACGATGGTTTAGTGGGGCTGAAACGGGGCTTAGGCTAAATAATTATTTGTTTAAAGGGTTATCCGGCTTAGTGTAGCCATGCCCTCAGTTACCCGCAGTAAGTTCATTCAAAGTTATCACATGCTGTGTCTGCTAATGTTTCTGGTACAGTAGAATTTTCTCAATTTTGCTGTAATATCCACTTTCCAAGTGTTGCAAGTTGCCCTGTTGTCTTCCTTTCTTGAGAATAATTCTAACGACTGTGTTGTTGGCGTCGTGCCTGGTGACGTCATGCGTGCCCACAGGCATTGGTAAGGGAATCCTTAACAAAACTGTCAAATGATTCCCAGAAATCGAAACCATCCCCAGGTTGATTGAGTTCTAAGACCTGCTTATTCAAAATGCAAAGGGATACATTCTCCCACTTGCTTCTGAGTCGTGCACTTGTGTTCAACCAGGAAGTGTAATACGTCTCACTAGAAAATGCCAACATGTCCTCAGATTATCGGACCATTCACTTTAACGACCGGGCCAAAGCTGCCCCAGTGGTAAATTTTAAACATCACATCCAAGCAGGTTCCTCTCCACTCCCTCTGTTATGAGATAAAAACCCCCTCAGAGAAACCATGGCCCTGCCTTGTGTTGCACGGCAGAAGAGCGTCCACTCTGCAAATCCCCATTTAACTTTCTCCCCGCGGCTGTTTTTTCTCCACTGGCTTAAAAAAAAAAAAAAAAAGAACGGTGACTTGATGTACTCGCATGCCTCATCTAGCGAAATGGCTTGTACCCCGCTGACCCCACACCTCTGTAATGGACTGACACATAAATATGGAGCTTTGAGGCACTAACCCTGAAAGTCAGCATTTCTGGGTCAGCCACCATGTGCCTGCATTCCTTGGAGGACTATCTGCTGATGGTGCACAATGCAATGGATGTAATGGCTCTCTAGATATAATGCGACATGTGCATGCGCAGACAAACATGCAGACATCCTTCTGATGGCCTTCGGACGGAATACTAAGAACAGGCTGGAGTTCTCCCATGCGCTTGTTAGCCAATCCAATATGGACTCATTATTTAGCGCCTCATGTTTGTTTGCACGGTTTCATCTGACATACCGAGCATCATTTTGTGTCGGCGTTATCTGCTCTGATCAGATGTAAACGCTTTATGCGCATTCTCCCATCTGTAACGTTGCACTGGTAAATGGTAAATGGGTTATACTTGTATCGCCCTTTTCTACCTTCAAGGTACTCAAAGCGCTTTGACACTATTTCCACATTCACCCATTCACACACACATTCACACACTGATGGCGGGAGCTGCCATACAAGGCCCTAACCACGACCCATCAGGAGCAAGAGTGAAGTGTCTTGCTCAAGGACACTAGGAACCAGGAACCCTCAGGTTGCTGGCACGGCCACTCTCCCCAACCGTGCCATGCCGTCCCCGTCCCACTGATCTCATTTTTTAATATTCTACACCAGTGGTCCCCAACCACCGGTCTGGGGACCGGTACCGGTCCGTGACGCATTTGCTACCGGGTATTAATTGATTTATAAACTTAATTTAAAAAAAAAAAAAAAAAAAGTTGTTTCTTTTTTTTAATTAAATCAACATAAAAAACACAATATATACATTATATATCAATATAGATAAAAAAAAAAAATATATATATATATATTTTTTTTTTCATAAAGAAATACAATCATGTGTGCTGCAGACTGTATTGATCTATATTGATATATAATGTATATATTGTGTTTTTTATGTTGATTTAATTTAAAAAAAAAAAAATATATATATATATATATATATATATATATATATATATATATATATATATATATATATATATATATATATATATATATATATATATATATATATATATATATATATATATATATATATATAATTTCTTGTGCGGCCCGGTACAAATCGGTCCGGTGGTTGGGGACCACTGGTATATGCCATCAACAAGCCGGCGACCATCGTTTTGCAAAAAAACACACCCAGGGCTCCCATTATTTCAGCGTTATAGTGAGTTGATTTTCCATTAGGGATGTCCGATAATGGCTTTTGGCCGATATATATATATATATATATATATATATATATATATATATATATATATATATATATATATATATATATATATATATATATATATATATATATATATATATATATATATATATATATATATAATATATATAATATAATATAATATAATATATCATATATATATATATATAAATATATATATATATATATATATATATATATATATATATATATATATATATATATATATATATATATATATATATATATATATATATATATATATTCCGATATTGTCCAACTCTTTAATTACCGATACCAATATCAACCGATACCGATATCAACCGATACCGATATATACAGTCGTGGAATTAACACATTATTATGCCTAATTTGGACAACCAGGTATGGTGAAGATAAGGTCCTTTTTAAAAAATAAAATAAAATAAAATAAGATAAATAAATTAAAAACATTTTCTTGAATAAAAAAGAAAGTAAAACAATATAAAAACAGTTACATAGAAACTAGTAATTAATGAAAATGAGTAACATTAACTGTTAAAGGTTAGTACTATTAGTGGACCAGCACAATCATGTGTGCTTACGGACTGTATCCCTTGCAGACTGTATTGATCTATATCGATGTACAATGTGGGAACCAGAATATTAATAACAGAAAGAAACAACCCTTTTGTGTGAATGAGTGTGAATGAGTGTAAATGGGGGAGGGAGGTTTTTTGGGTTGGTGCACTAATTGTAAGTATATATTGTGTTTTTTATGTTGATTTAATAAAAAACAAACAAACAAACAAACAAAAAACGAAACAGAGAATAGAAAAACCGATACCGATAATTTCCGATATCCCATTTTAAAGCATTTGTTGGCCGATATTATCGGACATCTCTATTTTCCATGCTATTTTTTTTTTGCTTTTTTTATCTGCCACACGTGAAAAGCTGAAAATAATGCACACAATAAACCGGTCCCTGGTGGAAAAAAGGTTGGGGACCCCTGCTCTACACGACCCCCTGTGTCCCATCTTTTAAAACCGTTTCTCCAACATTGGATGCCCGCTGGGTTCCTTCGCAGTGGCCACCGACAAGCAAAAAAGTAATTTTTTGAAAGACGTGTTGAGTCAGTGGGGAATGTTGCTCAGTGTTTGTCTGCTGTGATGTGACTCACACGTAGGGACGAGCTTAGACATCGTTTCAGTTGACCTGGTGAGTGCTAAAAGTAACCGGCATCATTAAAGCCACTACATTTGCCAGCTCATACCACCAATAATGAGGTGAATTTTGCAAATATGCAATGTGCATCCATGCACCTACAGGGGTACTTTGTTAGATACATATTTAAAAACACAGCGGTACCTCGGCCTGCCAGTTTAATTGGTTCGTAGCCCAATATAGTGGTATGTTCCCCATCAAAATTAATTTAAATTCCAATCTTCTGGGGGGGGGGGTTGAAATATATATATATTTTTTTTTTTTCTTTTATAAAGAAATACAATCATGTGTGCTTACGGACTGTATCCCTGCAGACTGTATTGATCTATTTTGATATATAAAGTATATATTGTGTTTTTTATGTTGATTTATTAAAAAAAACAAAAAAAAAACCCTTTTTTTTTTTTTTTTTTAATTTCTTGTGCGGCCGGCCCGGTGGTTGGGGAACACTGGTACAAAATATCAATAGAATAGAATGCACTACAAACAACTACTGTATTTTCCGGACCATAGGGCGCACCGGATTATAAGGCGCACTGCCGATGAATGGTCTATTTTTGACCTTTTTTCATATAATGTCAGGCTTGGTCAAAAGATAGGACTCAGATGCAGAGTAGGGATTCATTCGGCAGGCTTTTATTTTGAAAGCATCCTTTCACCTCCAGAGGGGTTGAAATATATATATATATATTTTTTTTTCTTTTATAAAGAAATACAATCATGTGTGCTTACGGACTGTATCCCTGCAGACTGTATTGATCTATTTTGATATATAAAGTATATATTGTGTTTTTTATGTTGATTTATTAAAAAAAAAAAAAAAAAAAAACTTTTTTTTTTTTTTTTTTTAATTTCTTGTGCGGCCGGCCCGGTGGTTGGGGAACACTGGTACAAAATATCAATAAAATAGAATGCACTACAAACAACTACTGTATTTTCCGGACCATAGGGCGCACCGGATTATAAGGCGCACTGCCGATGAATGGTCTATTTTTGACCTTTTTTCATATAATGTCAGGCTTGGTCAAAAGATAGGACTCAGATGCAGAGTAGGGATTCATTCGGCAGGCTTTTATTTTGAAAGCATCCTTTCACCTCCAGAGTCAGGGCAATTCAATATAGACTATAACTAACCAGTCGGCGAAAAAGGTTCCAAAAAAGAAACAACCGAAAATCACTCTGAAAGGAGGAAAACACAAAAACAATAACAAACTATACTTAGCGCCGTATATTCTATGAAATGTATTATAAACAAAAAATGCTCCAACAGGAGGAAGAAACAAAGGCTATGAAACTTCTACACTTTCTCTAATCTAATAAAGGTTAACAAAAAATGTCACTCAAAAAATTGAGGAAAAGAAAGAACTGTAAGAAAAACTGAAAACTCACCACTTCGGCTGAAAAACTAAATAACACAAAATCACTCTGCTGAGGAGGAGAAAAAGATAACTTAAAATAGCAACAAAGAAATTCAGGATCAAGGTATTTAAACACGAGACGAGGCAAGGCATGGACAGGAAGCTAGAGAGGCACGAATAAACGAGACAATCTGGCACAGAACAAAGGGAGGCGTGGGCTTATAAGACACATGAGGGTAATGGGGAACAGGTGGAAACAATCAGGGGTCAGGGATGATGTCAGACTGATGACACAAAAGGAAGGGCAAGTGACCTGAAACGAGAGGAGTTACTTTTCAAACTAAAAGATGCAATTCACAAGACAGAAGAAACCAAGACAAGACATCCCTCACCGCGGTGTGACAAATATAAGGCGGATTATAGGGCGCATTAAAGGGGTCATATTATTATAATTTTTTTCTAAATGTAAAACACTTCCTTGTGGTCTACATAACATGTAATGGTGGTTCTTTGGTCAAAATGTTGCATAGATTATGTATTACAGATCATCTTCAAGTAGCTTCCGGATTTGCCGTTTTGTGGGCGGTCTTATTAACGTGGCTCACCTTCGGCAGCGTCTTCTCCCTGTCATCTTTGTTGTAGCGGTGTAGCGTGCAAGGACGGGAGTGGAAGAAGTGTCAAAAGATGGCGCTAACTGTTTTAATGACATTCAGACTTTACTTAAATCAATAACGGAGCAGCATCTCATCCGGAAACAAGCTCGGTAGGTTGTGATTTCAAACCCCGGCCGAGTAATACCAAAGACTATAAAAATGGGACCCATTACCTCCCTGCTTGGCACTTAGCCTCAAGGGTTGGAATTGGGGGTTAAATCCCCAAATAATTCCCGAGCGCGGCCACTGCTGTTGCTCAAAGCTCCCCTCACCTCCAAGAGGATGGAACAAGGGGATGGGTCAAATACAGAGGGTAATTTCACCACACCTAGTGTGTATGTGACTATCAGTGGTTACTTTAACAACACCGGAAATGTGTCCCGTGAAAAACCGTCCGACCGGAACTCTGATGACTAAAGTTCCTTGGATGAATAATGTATGTTTTAGCGCTTTCATGGCGAGTTTACTGACAGATATAAGTAAGAACTTTACACTACTTTATATTAGAAATGGCAACAGCGGAGGGTGAATGTCCAAAACCAAGAAGATAGAGAAAAAGAAGAAGCTTATCGAATACGGTGTTGGCGCGGACTACAAAGGCGGACATGCGCTATTTTTCAGGATTCATGCAGATTCCAAATACAGATCAGCAGGTACGAGAAGGTAAGAAAAGTAGATTTTGCATAATATTGCGAAACAAAACACCAGATAATATGTCTCACCTTATACACACACCATAATAATACTTGTATGTTGAAGAACATAAAACGGTGCAGCCCACACTTATCTCTTATGTTTGACTGCCATCTACTGGTCACACTTGTCATTACATCATGAACCAACTAAAACTGCTTCGAGGTCAACCAAACCTAATCCTTACATTAGGCGCATCAGGTTTTAAGGCGCACTGTCGAGTTTTGAGAAAATGAAAGGATTTTAAGTGCGCCTTATAGTCCGGAAAATACGGTAGAAGTAATGTAAGAATAATGTACACCATTTACACTGGGGAGCCGACGTCTATCCAATTCCAGCTCTTTCTTTGTCAAATACGCCATCATCAGCTTCTTCATATTTTTATGGATAAATATCTGCTGTTTAGAATTTATTTTAACACTCTTGCCTCGCTGTCCGAAATCATTATGCTTCAGTATGGTGCAGATTATCGTAGGAGTGCTACACTCGTAGTCGGTTACACGCACACATCAATAGGGATGCGTTATGAATTCGGTACTTTCATTAGCACAGGCCATTTTTTTGTTGGTACTGTTGTGTGAACTTTTTTTCAATGCCTTTTGTTGCATGTGGCATCACGTCCCGTTGCAGCAAACAACTGGCGGGGAAACAATCACTCAAGCTGCACTCAAAGCAGACTCGCCTTAGGTAATGTTCCAATTTGTAATGCCAACAAAGCAAGTATGCCTGATAGAAAGCGCTCGGAAGTAAAATAAAGACTCCACTTTTCAAACTGTGCTAGCCCGATTTGCAAATATACATGCTACTGATTATCATTAGCAATTTTACATGGCGATCGTAACACCTCTAAATTTGTTAATCAAAACTACAACTAAGATGCATGTTGCAATTACAAATCTGGTGTGTAATAAGTGCTAAACTTACAGTTAAAGTACTGTATAAACACTTTTTAGGGCGCAACAAAACACAAGGCTGCCACATTCAACCTAATGACAAAGGCTACTTTCTGGCTAAGGCAAGAGACCGTCGTCTGTAAACTACTGCCATCTAACGTCTTGGAATTGCAACTGCATGCAAAGTCTACTATATATAACAGTTGCAAATGAGACTGAGAAATGTCAGATAAGATATAACAATTGGACAGCACAGTTATCATTATCACGACTGGTAAATGTTAAATACATTTAGAAATATATTATTAAACAAATGAATCAATCAAAGTTTATTTATATAGCCCTTAAGCAGAAGTGTCTCAAAGGGCTGCACGAGCCACAATGAAATCCTCGGCTCAGATCCCACATCAGGGCAAGAAAAAACTCAACCCAATGGGCACAATGAGAAACCTCGGAGGGGTCCATAGATGTGGGGACCCCCCCCCCCGGGCGACCGGTGCAATGGACGTCGTGTGTATCTAGTTAATAATGTGAGAGTCCAGTCCATAGTGGGGCCAGTAGGGTATCATCTTGAATGGAGATCCCCAACTGGTCCACCCCGAGTCCCGACTTTGAACAGCTTACATGTGGTCTTAAATTAACATCTATTAACACACAAAAAAGTACAATAAATAGGTACCGTTGAGTACCGGTAACCTAGAATTGGTACTATATAGATTAATATGTGAAAGATACACCTCGGTCATGTTTTTTTTCCGATAATTTCTTTCTTTAATTCAATGTATCAATTTGCTTTTTTTTCCTCAGAAATGTCCTTCACACTCACTTATTTTCCCACGGTAAGAAAACCAAAGCTATGGCTTGTAAAACCCGTCTGGTTTACTTTACGTTTGTCGCATTTACTGTTGTCTTCTTTTGTGCTGTAGGCAAATTTTACAGTGCATTTGTGACAATTCCCCAATCTGGGATAAACAACAAAATCTCACAATATTCTACACTGTAGAATGTTTCATTTTGAAAGGGCGGTAAAATACATCTCATAATGAAAAATATGTAGGTCAGTTTCTGTTGGACACCATCTGCATGCAAATAATCACAGTTTGTTCCATCTGATGGTACACCCATTAATAATAACAGCTTCATCTGGCATTTTTTGCTGATGGTCTTTAATTTTTTGGTCAAACAAGTGCTCTGGGTTTATTATTCAGTTCAGGTTTTGAACGCGAGCAGTAATAGTAATGATTTGGCTTGTGGGTCAAAGCCAAGTCAATTTTATTTATACAGCGCCAAATCATAACAGAAGCTCACAGAACTATCTCGAAGAACTTTACACATGGAGCAGGCCCACAACCACGCTCTTCATACTTTAAAAGGGACTTCATGTGATTATAATCTATATATAACACATGGCCGTTTGGTGTAGATCAGGGCTAGTCGGCTACATAATGAAGTGGGCCGCAGATTCAAGAGCCCAAGAGCTCAGGGGCCAAACATTGAAATGTGGATGTTTTATTCCCTTGAGACTGTGTTTACCTAATTGCAAAGTAAACACATTGGCTTTCACACGGCATTGTCAAAAAAATCATTATTCCGCCCTCGCTACTCGTATCTAGCGTGTGCAGGTAGTTAACAGCATGAAGAAACAGAAGCTCCAGAAGTCTTGTTGAGGATTGATGTTCCTCCTCTTTAATTATTTTCCTCCCATAATTGTTTTCCCCAAACTTCTTCAATAATTGAGGCTTGTTTAACTGAAAACATAAACATTGCATAATAATGTCCGTTGTATATTTTACGTAAATTAAATAGAAGGCTTAGTGTTAATACATTTACACAATAAACTACAAATGTTGACAGGGCCAACACAAATAAACCTAAGGTGTAGTATTAAAGTCCCAACGATTGTCACACACACTGGGTGTGGGGAAATTTGTTCTCTGCATTTGACCCATCCCCATCCCCTGGTAGGTGAGGGGAGCAGTGAGCAGCAGTGTGCGCCACGCTCGAGAATCATTTGGTGATTTATCCCCCAATTCAAACCCTTGATGTTGAGTGGCAACGGGTCCCATTTTATAGTCTTTGGTATAACTAGGCCGGGGTTTGAACTCACGACTTTCCAGTCTCAGGGCGGACACTCCAACCACAAGGCCACTGAGCAGTTTAGCGGCTAATCCAATTTTGTTAAGGCCCACCGTGTAAAATGACGGATAAACACGGAAGTATTTAGTTTATAGACATCAGTGCAAGCAGGACGGCATTACAGGGGACCTCTTATGGAAAACCAACTTTTCTTACCATATTGGTCCCACAAATTTGAAATCAAACAACCTCACATTCTTCCCCCGAACGAGTCGTTTGAAATTTGCCTGATTTGTGCCGTTTTTACAATTGGTAACATCAGCTGATATGTTCAAATATGGTGATTTTTTACCCATAGAGATATGCGCGAGTCCGACGTTGTAGACAATGAGTTCCTTATTGTTGTGGGGCTGACTGGCTCGTACATGCGCATGCATCCTCCGCTGTTGCCATTTCTAATGCAAAGTAGCATGTAGTACTAATTTATATCTGTCAGTAAACTCAATTTGAAAGCTCCAAAAACGACAAAAAAATGAAAACGCTGTCGAAGTGGAGGCATGTAAATAAGACCGCCCACAAAACGGTGTATCCTGAAGAGACGGTCAGAAAGCGGTTTGAAGATGGTCTGTAAAACATAATCAATGCATAATGCATTGCAAGTTGTTTGCCAGTTGATCACAAAATGTAAAATGTTATTCCTAGAAATGTCCTTGATTTAAAGAGCTATTTACGTATTTTTTTGTCATTGACTTTACAGCATAATCTTAGCACACGTAATTATATTTTGACTATATTAAAATTAAGAAAATAACTTATTAAATAAGACATTTAGGTTTTCCCTACATCAAAAATATTTTTTTAAAGATTATGCAACATCCCAAAGATGCTTAAATTAAGAATTGCAAGTTGAATAATGCTTGTTTTCTAAATACAATTCTTAATGCCATCTTAAAAATCTAGATATAGAACTCTTCATTCAGAATGTCTTTTCAAGTAAAATTAACCAGCTGCACGAACATAATTTCACTAGTTTTTTCCTCCTGAAATCCAGTATTTTTATCATATAATTTGTCAGGTCTTTTTTGCAGTGATACATGGTATGTAAACCACAATCACAATTAAACAATAAGGAAAATTACCAAAGGATGCAGGTATAGCCGCCATAACAGTCTTACAGCTTGGCTGACAGCATGTGCTAGAAATGCCCAAATAAGTACATCCACCACACTGTGACATCACACTGTCAAAAAATGGTCAGAGTGTCAGACAAGAAGCAAGGAATCATGCAGAGACAAGAGTTCAACTTAGCTCGAGGAGACACGTGTTTTGGGCTGTATTCTAGTTACAGATCCAAACTACGTTCTAAAAGTCAAGCCCGCGCGCCTCCTCTATTTATTTGGAAGGGCCCTATTACGTCACTGAAGCTGTCGCTGAGGGAAGGGGGTAATCTCGACAACTCCAGTTAGACTCAATACATGATTATAGAATAAATAAAAATTAGTTGACGCCGGTCATCTCGCCTTGTCTCTGCTCTGTCTGCATCACGGCGGTGTTCGGCCTTGGCAGCCGGCAGGCCGAGTCTGGACACAACACTGATAAAGTCGGCTGGCAATCTTTTGGACTGCCAGCTTTGCACAGCTACAAAAATACCACTTCAGCACAATTGACAATAATTTATAGCAATGGCCCCTTAAGCATAAAGTTAATGTGATAATACATACATAAATATTCTAACACAGAGGCTTCTAAAACTGCATGCAAACTCACTTGTAATTGCATGAAACTTGTAATTTAACTCTTTGGCATGGTTTAGCACGGGGGTCGGCAACCCGCGGCTCTAGAGCCGCATGCGGCTCTTTAGCGCCGCCCTGGTGGCTCTCTGGAGATTTTTCAAAAATGTATGAAGAATGGAAAAAGATGAGGGGAAAAAATGTATTTTTTTGTTTTAGTATGGTTTCTGTAGGAGGACAAACATGACACAAACCTCCCTAATTGTTATAAATCACACTGTTTATATTAAATATGCTTCACTCATTCGAGTATTTGGCGAGCGCCGTTTTTTCCTACTTATTTTGGCGGTCCTTGAACTCACCGTATAGTTTGTTTACATGTATAAATTTCTCCGACTTTCTAGGACGTGTTTTATGCCACTTTTTCTGTCTCATTTTGTCCACCACACTTTTAACGTCGTGCGTGAGTGCACAAAGGTGAGTTTTGTTGATGTTATTGACTTGTGTGGAGTGCTAATCAGACATATTTAGTCACTGCATGACTGCAAGCTAATTGATGCTAACATGCTATTTAGGCTAGCGATATGTACATATTGCATCATTATGCCTCATGTGTAGCTATATTTGAGCTCATTTAGTTTCATTTAAGTCCTCTTAATTAAATTTATATCTCATGACACATGTAATATGGCTTTTAATTTTTTGCGGCTCCAGACAGATTTTTGTTTGTATTTTTGGTCCAATATGGCTCTTTCAACATTTTGGGTTGCCGACCCCTGGTTTAGCATGAAAATCCAATATTGCCACAACATTTATAAGTCTAAAAATAATCATAGGTCTTCTTAAAATGTAACCCCTTATTGAATAAACCTCAGACACAACCCTGGCTCTGTAGGGTAGCCATCTGTCTCGACCAGTTGGGTTTAGATAGAGAGACCGAGAAGATGGATGTCGTGTAGTTAGAGAGAGAAATAGGACATAGGGGTTTGGTTGAGGGATGAGAGACAATAGTCAAAACAACATCCTTATCAACAAGAGTAATTGTCGCATGATCCCATGCTGACAGCAACCCCAGTAATGGTGCTATACCACTAGACTGTATTAATCCACTGTTTGTTGTCATGTCATATTTGTCAGACAAGATGTATTTTAGGGAAACATATTTGCATGTCAAAAGCAATGTGGGCACCCGATGGATCAACACAACAGCAAAGGCCTGATCTACTCAAAGTTTGCGTGTATTAAAACAGGTGCAAACTTGATAGCGGAAGCAAAGCTGATCTACTAAGTTTGTGTGTAGAGGACTGCGTGTCTCAAGTGAGCAAAATAGAGAGTGCAAACCGTTTAGTGTGTTTGTCTTCATGAATATGCAGAATAAATGCTGATTATCTGAATGCCCACAATACTGGAAGGAGGAGATGCAAATATAATTTTAAAGCACAAATAAGGTGATTTATCAACGCTGAAATTGTTCTGCGGCCGCTTTTTCGCATATATATTTAGCACGTCTGGAATGTTCGTGCAAACTGGCACAGTTATGCACAAATGGCTATGAGAGACGATTGGGGGAGAGAATATTCCGTCTGTGTGGCTGTCAACAACATATTTGGACGGCCAGAAACAAAAATACTAAGACATATCTATTTAGCAATGACAATTTATAATATTATAGCTGTTGGATGACGTACTGTAAGGGGCTGATTAATTATTAGTTTTTGATGTCTCCTGGTGTTTTTTTAAGTAGCGTTCAGTTTTTCATATAGAAAATATATACTATTATATCTACTATATTAAAAATAAAATCTTGCAATATGCTTTTTCTTACAATTGGATCATTCAAGACCTGCTCTAGATCACGCTACAATAGAAACATATTAGTCTGCCTGACACAACGCCACCGGTTGGACCAAACGACGCAAAAAATGTGCAGTAAATGAGTGTCTCCACGGTGACAGGCGGTATACACGCAAAAACCTCATTTAAACAGGGCGGTATGCACCACTGATAGATCACCCGCAACACGCCCACTAAAAGTACACCCAATGTTATAGTTTGCACATGCTATTCATAGCACTTCTTTTTTGGATCCTTGTAGACCAGGCCCTCAGTTAGCTGATTGAAAATGGTTGAAATAATTTCTCTGCATCACGGACGGCTCCTGTGATAGTACTTTTTCACCTGGCTCCTCTGTACTCCGTCATGCACTCATCTGTATGTGTGTGTATTTGTGTGATGTTTATGATTGTTGTTGGGAGATGTTTTTAAGTCAGTAATTCACTTTGTTATGTATGAAAAGCGCTTTATGAATAAAGTTTGATTGATTGATTGACAAGTTGCCCCGTTGTAGGCAAGGTGTATTCTAGAGCTGCAGCTATCGAATATTTTAGTAATCAAATTTTATATAGAATATCCCGATCGATTAATAGAGTAATCGAATAAATAATATTGTTGCTTAATTAAGGTTTGATTATACATGTTAAGATGTGCCCTCAATTATTGTGTTTGGCCTAATTGTATTTTATTTCCTAAACGCCTGTTTTCATTATTGAAGGCTGACACGCACAGCTGAAATGTGTCTGTGGTTGATTGTGCCAATTTGTGTGTGCTAATAAAACCAAGTTCTAGTCTGCTGTGCATTTTTGATGATTATCATACGGTGTCGTTTAAATGTTGGTTTCTCCACGCAAATCCGCTGAGCTGTTTTCAACCTGCCAACATTACATAAACAATAAAATAAAATAAACACTTAATAATGACGACAACAGTTTTAAATTTTAAGCATACAACACATTGCATGCAAAATAGTAATCAATGTTCATTTTGCCATCATATGAAAACACATATATATATATATATATATATATATATATATATATATATATATATATATATATATATATATATATATATATATATATATATATATATATATATATATATATATACTACCGTTCAAAAGTTTGGGGTCACCCAAACAATTTTGTGGAATAGCCTTCATTTCTAAGAACAAGAATAGACTGTCGAGTTTCAGATGAAAGTTCTCTTTTTCTGGCCATTTTGAGCGTTTAATTGACCCCACAAATGTGATGCTCCAGAAACTCAATCTGCTCAAAGGAAGGTCAGTTTTGTAGCTTCTGTAACGAGCTAAACTGTTTTCAGATGTGTGAACATGATTGCACAAGGGTTTTCTAATCACCAATTAGCCTTCTGAGCCAATGAGCAAACACATTGTACCATTAGAACACTGGAGTGATAGTTGCTGGACATGGGCCTCTATACACCTATGTAGATATTGCACCAAAAACCAGACATTTGCAGCTAGAATAGTCATTTACCACATTAGCAATGTATAGAGTGTATTTCTTTAAAGTTAAGACTAGTTTAAAGTTATCTTCATTGAAAAGTACAGTGCTTTTCCTTAAAAAATAAGGACATTTCCATGTGACCCCAAACTTTTGAACGGTAGTGTATATATATATATATATATATACAATTACTTCAAAATTAATATTCCCTGAGAAAGTTAAAATAATACTATATTCTTAGTATCAAAAATAAAACAATAAGAACAGTTGTCATTATATCAAACATAAAAAGTGGATGAGGTAGTGCCTTTAATACTGCATTTGAAAGGCGCAACTTCATTTTCACAACCAATATGGCTGACAGGAACTTGTCACACAAGTGCTACCACTGTGAACAAGGACTTAGCACTCTTACATTCTACATAGACTATAGTGCAGTGGTGTCCAAACTTTTTCTACTGAGGGCCGCACACGGAAAAATTAAAGCATGCGGGGGCCCTTTTGATATTTTTCATTTTCAAACTATAACAAAATATATAGATTTATTTTTTTTATTTTTTTTTACCTTTAGGGCTCCCGCGGACCATAAAGGGTCTAAGTCATTAAAATGTTAAAAACAAGTCAAATTATTACTTTTTTAAATGTATTTAACACTTACAGTAAATCTCTACAGTAGATCAACTTCAGGTTGATACAAAGTAAAAATAAAAATAAAAGGTTTTATGCCTTTTCTGTCAAAGACAACTTTGTTTTTTATAATAAAACTGAATTATGCAGTATTTCCCCCACTGCCCAAAACATTCAGAAAGCAATGTTTGATGTGAAGTAATTAGAGCCTTAAAAAGATCAATACTGATCGGCGGTATGGCGTAGTGGGTAGAGCGGCCGTGCCAGAAACCTGAGGGTTGCAAGTTCGCTCCCCGCCTCTTGACATCCAAATCGCTGCCGTTGTGTCCTTGGGCAGGACACTTCACCCTTGCCCCTGGTGCTGCTCACACTGGTGAATGAATGATGAATGAATGATAGGTGGTGGTCAGAGGGGCCGTTGGCGCAAACTGGCAGCCTCGCTTACGTCAGTCTACCCCAGGGCAGCTGTGGCTACAAATGTAGCTTACCACCACCAGGTTTGAATGAATGATGGGTTCCCACTTCTCTGTGAGCGCTTTGAGTATCTAACAATAGAAAAGCGCGATATAAAATCTAATCCATTATTATTATTATTATTATTAATGCAGGATTGCACCATTGATTTTAATTCATTATTATTTTTGATTAATTACAGTGAAAAGATAAATAAAATCCCATTAAATATATTTGGGATCCAAAAGGTCCCAACTCATAAAGTGATACATTTTTATTATTATTTTTTTTTACTTTCAACACTTAAGTTACGAGATCAACTTCAGATATATCTGTTGATTTTACGTTTGAACTATTATTTTGTTTGTTTTATGCTCTTTTGTCAAATAAAACTTTGATGTTTTTGTATGGCAACCACACAATATATGCAAAATTTTCCACATAAAACATTTTAAGTGAAATATTTGAAATAATTGGAGCATTGAATAGGTATTTTTTTTTTAAATTTTTTTTTTAACAATGGCAAAAAAAATAAAAATAAAGATAGATAAAAGGAAAAAACAAGCTTTAATTTTTTTTTTAAATTTTTGCAATAGCATTTCCAGAATGTATGGCGGGCCGGTAAACAATTAGCTGCGGGCCGCAAATGGCCCCCGGGCCACACTTTGGACACCCCTGTTATAGTGGGTGCAAGTGCAAGCTATCCAAGTAGCATGTGGTTGCATGACTTGAATAACTTTGCACGACTACTTTCGCGTGGTTACTAATGAAAGGCTAATTGAACACGACAGCTCGGACAGCCTTGTTAGTTTTCAACACCTTTTGGCGGCATTTGATGACTTCGCGGGAGTGAGAGAACACATCCTGGTTATCATAATGAATAACATTTATTTTACTAACACAACTTTTGCGTTTACATTTGATAATAGATGACTTACCTCGCCTCTGAACGTCCCTCAAATTGGATGCTTTCTCGACAGGTGCAACAGCATCGAACTTGTGCTTTTGTGGTATGCGAGCTCCACTTTGCAACGTTTACATACTACTGCGTTTTCCTTCCATTTTAGTGTGAAGTGTTCCCACACCTTAGACGACTGCCGTTGCTTCTTAATTCCCTCGTTTTGCTATGGCTCTTGTCCATCGCTTTCTGCCGGTGTCTGCCGTTGCGAATTATGTCGTGGAAAAAGTTTTCTAAACTCAAGCTTATTTAAAAAACGCACGAGAGACTAGAACAGACCTGGGCATTCTGCGGCCCGCGGGCCGCATCCGGCCCTTTGTGCGTCCCTGTCCGGCCCGCGTGAGGCCAATTATAAATTACAAAATACATCTTAAAAAGTATCTATGTCGAGTGTGCAATACAACGGTGCTGCTTTTGTTTTGAAAATCGTTATTTGTATTACTTCCGTGTGGACATATGCGTGTGCGTGATTGTGAGTGAATGTGAACAGCTGCAATCACAAATTACAAAATAAAGTTGAAAAAACATCTATGTCGTGCGCGCAATACAACTGTGCTGCTTTTATTTTGAAAAGTATTATTTATGGGCGTGTGTCCATGTGTAACCTGCGAGTGAAGGTGCACATGCAGCGACAAGTGATGCACGGTTTACACCCGAGATGCTAAAAAGAGAAAAGTTAATGACGAATGGCGTGTTTCCAACAAGACATGGACTGCCAAGCAACGTTCCCTCTAAGGTGTGTGCCTGCGCAATTGCGCACTGCTCAAGCGTCTGCTGCGCACAGCAAATATATGCCGCGCACCAAATCAAATCCCATCTGAATTCTAAACAAAATAAACATATTTATTCTATGTAATTTTGCAATGCAACTTTGAGTGACAGTGACAACAAGCGGCCCTAACGGTGTTCGTCAACACCGTTCAATTGAACACCGTTCAATTATTGTAAAGTCTATCCAGATGCTTCGAGGACAGGAATTATATTGATCACTTTATTGAGCAAAACTGTTTATATTGGGCCATAACCACACCAAAAACATGAGTAAAACACTACTATCTCGAAAAACTAGTCATTTTCTGCCGTACAAACCAGGCCAAAACCAACTTGTCATCTGTCACCGACATGCATAGCACTAAACCACTGGTGCGTTTATGGCCACACAAAAAGTCGGACAACTCAAACACCACACAAAGTTACACTATGACTCCTCAGTCATACGTGTGCTTATTTTACTGTCATTTATTATTAATGTTAATTTATTTATATTAGTCATGGAATGCTGTTACACACACTATGTTGAAGTATTACTATTATTATTAATTATTATTATTATTATTATTTATTTATCTTACGGTATATATCAAAAATAATATTGAGCAAAATTTAATTGAAATATTGTCGATGTGGCCCTCCAGCAGTGCTCGGGTTGCTCATGCGGCCCCCGGTAAAAATTAATTGCCCACCCCTGGACTAGAACTTGGTGGGAGGAGACCTTGCCCCAAGTGCATGAGTTCAAGTACCTAAGAGTCTTGTTCACGAGTGAGGGAAGAGTGGATCGTGAGATCGACAGGCGGATCGGTGCGGCGTCTTCAGTAATGCGGACCCTGTATCGATCCGTTGTGGTGAAGAAGGAGCTGAGCCGGAAGGCAAAGCTCTCAATTTACCGGCCGATCTACGTTCCCACCTATGGTCCTGAGCTTTAGGTTATGACCGAAAGGACAAGATCACGGGTACAAGCGGCCGGAATGTTGTCTCCTCCAGGCTAGACTGCTGCAATTCACTTCTTGTCGGGATCCCCAGCAAGAACATCCAGAAGCTGCAGTACTTAAAAAATAGTGCTGCTAGGATCCTGATTAGAGTGCGGAAATACGACCACATCACACCAGTCCTCAAATCCTTTCACTGGCTTCTTGTTCCACTCAGGATCGAATACAAAGTCTCCCTACTAACTCACCAGTGCCTCCATGGAAATGCCCCCCTCTACCTCAAAGAACTGCTCACCCCCAAATCCTCCACACGACACCTCCGCTCCGGACAGGCTAACCTCCTCCAACCTCCGAGGACAAAGCTCTGAACAATAGGAGACAAGGCTTTCTGCTACGCCGCTCACAGTCTGTGGAACACTCTCCCTGACCACCTGAGGGCACCACAGACTGTGGATGCTTTTAAAAAAGTCTTAAAAACCCTTCTTTTTAAAAAAATATATTTTTTTTATATATATGTGTGCTAGTTCTAGCTGTTAGGCCAGACCTGGGCATTCTGCGGCCCGCGGGCCACATCCGGCCCTTTGTGTGTACCTGTCCGGCCCGCGTGAGGCCAATCATACATTACAAAATACATTTAAAAAAAGTATGTCGAGTGTGCAATACAACAGTGCTGACTTTTTTTTGAAAAGCGTTATTTGTATTACTTCCATGGGGACGTATGCGCGTGCGTGATTGTGAGTGAATGTGAACAGCTACGATCACAAATGACAAAATAAAGTTGAAAAAACATCTATGTCGTGCGCGCAATACAACTGTGCTGCTTTTGTTTTGAAAAGTGTTATTTATGGGCGTATGTCCGTGTGTAACCTGTGAGTGAAGGTGCACAGCGACAAGTGATGCACGGTTTACACCCGAGACGCTAAAAAGAGAAAAATTGATGACGAATGGCGTGTTTTCAACAAGACATGGACTGCCAAGCAACATTTCCTCTAAGGTGCGCCCCTGCGCAATTGCGCACTGCTCAAGCGTCCTCTGCGCACAGCAAATATATGCCGCGCACCAAATCAAACCCCATCTGAATTCTAAACAAAATAAACACATTTATTCTGTGTAATTTTGCAATGCAACTCTGAGTGACAGTGACAACAAGCGGCCCTAACGGTGTTCGTCAACACCGTTCAATTGAACACCGTTCAATTATTGTAAAGTCTATCGAGATGCTTCGAGGAAAGGAATTATATCGATCACTTTATAGAGCAAAACTGTTTATATTCGGCCATAACCACACCAAAACACGAGTAAAAAATGTATATCTCGAAAAAGTAGTCATTTTCTGCCGTACAAACCAGGCCAAAACCAACTTGTCATCTGTCACCAACACGCATACCACTAAACCACTGGTGCGTTTATGGCCACACAAAAAGTCGGACAACTCAAACACCACACAAAGTTACACTATGACTCCTCAGTCATACGTGTGCTTATTCTACTGTCATTTATTATTAATGTTAACTTATTTATATTAATCATGGAATGCTGTTACTAGAGAAAGTTACAGGAATGCACACTTCATCCTATGCTTACATTTCATTGTGCAACATGAGGATGTTTAAGGGGAACTAAATGTGATCTCTGAAAGGGGTACAAATGATTTCCAAAGCAGTGCTTTTGGTATAAATTTAAGTAAGGTTAAATGAAAGTATTATTATTATTAATTATTAATATTATTATTATTAATCTTACGGTATATATAAAAAATAATATTGAGCAACATTTAATTGAAATATTGTCGATGTGGCCCTCCAGCAGTGCTCGGGTTGCTCATGCGGCCCCCGGTAAAAATTAATTGCCCACCCCTGTGTTAGGCTGTACTAGTTTTTATTTTTATTTTTTTTATTGTGTTTAATGCATTGTAGCACTTCGAGGTTGTTTGCTCAATGTAAAGTGCTTTTACAAATACAATCTATTATTATTATTATTATTATTATTCCTCTGACAGGTGGCGGGTCTCTCCCTTAGAGATAGGGTGAGAAGCTCTGTCATCCAAGAGGAACTCAGAGTAAAGCCGCTACTCCTCCACATCGAGAGGAGCCAGATGAGGTGGTTTGGGCATCTGCTTAGGATGCCACCCGAACGCCTCCCTAGGGAGGTGTTTAGGGCACGTCCAACCTACAGGAAGCCACGGGGAAGACCCATGACACGTTGGGAAGACTATGTCTCCCGGCTGGCCTGGGAACGCCTCAGGATCCCCCGGGAGGAGCTGGACGAAGTGGCTGGGGAGAGGGAAGTCTGGGCTTCTCTGCTTAGGCTGCTGCCCCCGCGACCCAACCTCGGATAAGCGGAAGAAAATGGATGGATGGGTGTCGTGCAGGGCAGGGGGCGTACGATCTGTTGACGTAAACACGCTGCGCAACACCTAAACAGTCCGTACGAGGCGTGAGCTTTGACTACTGTTTACTAAACGAGGCAAAATGCCCTAAAAAAAAAAAAATTAACGACGCCTTGAGGCAGCGAAAATTCCTCGAATATATTTTGAATTACTCGAGTTACTCGAGGAATCGTTTCAGCTCTAGTGTCTTCTAACCAAGACCTGATGCAACCTAATGCAGTGACCCCACTAAGCAATATTTTGAAGAATAAAGGTAATGCTCAATAAAAGATGAGTTGTTCTCCTTGCGGTGGCTTTGTGGTAGTATTGCTGCGTAAAGGAAATGGGAGGGAACAACTGGTTCAAAAGTCATGTATTTGTTTGCAGGGCCAGCAGCTAATGGACTTGGAACAGAAGTTAACCGTCGCAAAGGAAGAACTGGAGAAGACCGCTCTTGACAAGGTGAATACTTTTTATGCTTCTTTACCCCCTTTTAAATCAGGCGTTGTCAAAAATCACACCATTTTAAGACATCCTCGATCACCGGCGTCAGGAAAGAAGAAGCAGGCTTCAGCAGGAACAAATCTGTCAAGTTTAAAAAATTGCTGCGTATCAGGCGTCGGCTAAAAAAAAAATTCCTCAGGTGCCAAGAGAACATTTATCAGGTCTATGGAATTACACCTTTGGACTTCAGGCAAAAACCTATGACTGGCCTCAGATTAAAGTAAATTTAAACACACTGCATTGCAGTCATTTGACCCTTTTTTTTACCTGCTCAGTCACAGCATTACTGTGACACACTGAAGCCATTTTTAAAGAAAACTCAAGGCTATAAACGATCATCTGTATTTCCACTTGAGAGGGTTCTAACACATACTTGAGTTAAACCAACGGGCGGTTTTAATGTAGCATTTCCAAATTAAAGCCCCCTGAAATTGTAAATATGACTCTCGTTTACACTCATTTCAGACTGATATTAAAAAGGATCCCTCTGTTAGCAGTCAACCGTAACATTTTTTTACGACATAACTGCGCACCCCAGGGTGCCTCCCATTGAGTTTTATTCCAATCTGCTGTGCTGTGTCCAAGCTGAAGCCCTTACAAATATGCATGAGCGCCTTTTAACCAAAGATAAAGTACACACACTTGACCAGTACAAAGGAATGCCAGCTTCAGTTCAGTTTCAGTTTATTTTGAACATGCATACGATACAATGTAATGCATCACACATTTCCACTTGTTTCATTACAGCACGTCCGAAAAGGAGTAGGAAGAAGCAGAACTTTTTTTAATCCTACCCCTTTTCATACCATAGCAATTAGAGATGTCCGATAATATCGGACTGCCGATATTATCAGCCGATAAATGCTTTAAAATGTGGTATCGGAAATTATCGGTATCGGTTTGAAAAAGTAAAATTTATGACTTTTTAAAACGCCGCTGTACGGAGTGGTAAACAGACGTAGGGAGAAGTACAGAGCGCCAATAAACCTTAAAGGCACTGCCTTTGCGTGCTGGCCCAATCACATAATATCTACGGCTTTTCACACACACAAGTGAATGCAACACATACTTGGTCAACAGCCATACAGGTCACACTGAGGGTGGCCGTATAAACAACTTTAACACTGTTACAAATATGCGCCACACTGTGAACCCACACCAAACAAGAACGACAAACACATTTCGGGAGAACATCCGCACCGTAACACAACATAAACACAACACAACAAATACCCAGAACCCCTTGCAGCACTAACTCTACTGGGACGCTACAATATACACCCCCCCCCCCCCCCCGCTTGCCCCTACCCCCGCCCCACCCACCTCCACCCCGCCCCCCTAACCCCGCCCACCTCAACCTCCTCATGTTCTCTCAGGGAGAGCATGTCCCAAATTCCAAGCTGCTGTTTTGAGGCATGTTAAAAAAAATAATGCACTTTGTGACTTCAATAATAAATATGGCAGTGCCATGTTGGCATTTTTTTCCATAACTTGAGTTGATTTATTTTGGAAAACCTTGTTACATTGTTTAATGCATCCAGCGGGGCATCACAACAAAATTAGGCATAATAATGTGTTAATTCCACGACTGTATATATCGGTATCGGTTGATATCGGAATCGGTAATTAAGATTTGGACAATATCGGAATATCGGATATCGGCAAAAAAGCCATTATCGGACATCTCTAATAGCAATTTTATCCAATTTCCTGTAACAGAACAGTGAACAAATAAATAATGAATGAATAGTATACCATAGTAAGCAAACAAATATTAAATACATAAATAGTCTCAAGATGTTCATCATAATTCTTGTTCTTTGTACTTTGCAAAAAACTTGTAGTTTGAACAGTCTCTTAAACTGAATCATATTGGTGCTTTGTTCGATTTCTTTGGTTAATTCATAATTTAATTCCACATAATGATATACTAAAGGTCTTAAGTGTTATACGTGCATACAAATGTTTTAAATTAGATTTTCCTCTAAGGTTATATTTCTCCTCTTTTGTTGAGAAGAATTGTTGTACATTCTTGGGTAGCAGGTTATAGTTTGCTTTATATATAATTTTAGCTGTTTGAAAATGCACCAAATCGTTGAATTACAATAATTGTGATTTAATAAATAAAGGGCTTGTATGTTCTCTCTATCCAACATTATGTATTATTGTAACTGATCTTTTTTGTAACACAGTTAGTGAATGAAACGCACATATCTACACAGTAACTCAGATATGGTAACACTAGCGAGCAGTAAATAATCTGAAGTGATTTTTGGTCTAGAATAGTGTTGTCCCGATACCAATATGTTGGTACCAGTATCGTTACCCAAATGTATTTTGGTACTGTTCGGTAATTTTTTGGTAATTTTCTGTAATTTTCGAAATAAAGGGCACCACAAAACATTTCATTATTGGCTTTATTTGAACAAAAAATCTTACGATACATTAAACATGTGTTTCTCATTGCAAGTTTGTCCTTAAATAAAATAGTGAACATACTAGGCAACTTGTCTTTTAGTAGTAAGTAAACAAACAAAGACTCCTAATTAAGTCTACTGACGTGTGCATATTGTGTCATTTATCATTCTATTATTTTGTCAACATTATTAAGGACAAGTGGTAGAAAATGAATTATTAATTTACTTGTTCATTTACTGTTAATATCTGCTTACTTTCTCTGTCAACATGTTCTATCCACACTTTTGTTGAAATGTTATCACTAATTTTTCTGTTGTTAGATACTTTACATTCGTTTTGGATGATACCACAAATGTGGGTATCAATCCGATACCAAGTAGTTACAGGATCATACATTGGTCATATTCAAAGTGTGTCCAGGGACATATTTCCTTAGTTTATAAACATAATATAAATGTTTTTAAAACAAAATAATATTTTGTGATGCTAAAAAATATCGATGTAATCATAGTAGTATCGACTAGATATGCTATTGTACTTGGTATCATTACAGTGGATGTTAGGTGTGGCTCCACCAATGCCGTTTGTTTATATTGTAGCGTCCCGGAAGAGTTGGTGCTGCAGGGAAGTCTGTGAATTTGTTTTGTTAATGTTGTGTTGCGGTGCAATTATTCTCCCAAAATGTGTTGTTTAGTGTGGTTTCACTATATGCCACATGTGTATGACAGTGTTGTCATTGTTCATACGGCCACCCTTAGTGTGACATTTATGGCTGTTGAGTAAGTATGCCCTTCATTCACATGTGTTTAGGATGTCCAAAGATAAGTTGATCACCTAACTCAGTGGTCCCCAAACCACCGGGCCGCGGCCAGGTACTGGTCCACGGACCGATTGGTACCGGGCCGCGCAAGAAATTAAAAAAAAAAAAAAAAAAAAACGTTTTTTTTTTAAAATTAAATCAACATAAAAAACACAATATATACATTATATGTCAATATAGATCAATACAGTCTGTAGGGATACAGTCCGTAAGCACACATGATTGTATTTCTTTATGAAAAAAATAAAAAATTAAAAAAAATAAAATAAAAAAGCGTTGACAAAAGGTTGGGGACCACTGACCTAACTGGTCGATGACCGGACATGATGAAATCTTGCCTTGGAAATGTAAATTATAGATACATTATATGCATCCATTATCATGATTCTGATGTGCCGAGGTGAGTTGTATAACAATTACTCGTCGGAAACGGTTGATACTTGACATTAACGCACCTGATTTGTCTCCATGGAGACAAGGAGTAGTGATTTTGAAGCAGTTAAAACACTGCTGACTGCGGACAGACTTTAGCCGCTGGCTGGGTGGGGGACCGGTACTTTTTAGAGGCGGTATAGTACCGGATATGATTCATTAGTATCGCGGAACTATACTAATACCGGTATACCGTACAACCCGAGTCTAGAACATGTTTAGTTGTATTCATTATTGACGTGTTTCTTGCTACTTTATGTTGTATATTTTTTTTACATGAGATTTCCAATTAATTTTTATCATCTATTATCACACCCCAAAAAAGTTTCATCAAGTCAATCCGCGCAATGATCAGTCCTTCTTGATCTTGTGAGTTCCGCTTCGTTTCCTCGTTAACGTTGATTTCCAGCTGTCAATTTAATGAGTTGCCATAATGAAGTTAGCTCCTCGGGCGTGTGCGCGGAAAGAGGCATCTAGGAATTCACCGTCTTTTCTTCTGTGTGTGTGTGTGTGTGTGTAATCTGTATTGGGGACAGGAGTCTCAGCTAAAGGCTCTGAAGGACACCGTTCACATCTGCTTCTCAGCCGTCCTGCACAACCAACCCAGCAGCAGCCACAGATTTCCCACCTCTCCGTCCCATTTGTACAGATACTCATCGCTCATCAACAGCTCCAGAGTCACCTTTCAGCAGCCCCATGCCAAGGTAATTCACTCCTTCGCCGGGTGCCATCTGATTTATTGCCGATCCAACAGGAAGCACTTGTGTTGTCAAATTTGCTCCACTATTATTGTATTGTAGATCTGTTGAGCAGGGATTTTCAGCTGTCCTTGAACTAACAGTATGTGTCATGTAGCACGCCTTTGTATATTAAGATGTAACAAAGACCTAAACGTATTGTAGCCGCGGTGAATGGAATCAAATTGAACTACCTCGGATGGTGTCCTTTACCATCCTTTTCACCTTGTGAGGGTTTTTTTCTCAAAGGAAAATTGCACTTTTTTTGCTCTACATCCACAATTATTTTCTATGTGTTCTAATAATAAAAAGAAAACTGCTATCTCTAGTCGACTAACAATACAGGTAATGGCGATTTTCACATTTCCACCTGTCTTCTTAAAAAAAACCCGCCAATAACGCTCCATTTACATGCCGTGACCTGCATATTAACCAAGTTATAGCAACACTGTTATTGTAAGAGCTAACACAGAGGAACCAAAGAAGCGACATCAGTGTGTAAAGGATATCACCACATGGGCTCAGGAACACTTCAGAAAACCATACAGTTTGTCGCTACATCTGCAAGTGCAAGTTAAAACTCTACTATGCAAAGCGAAAGCCATTTATCAACAACACCCAGAAACGCTGCCGGCTTCACTGGGCTCGAGCTCATCTAAGATGGACTGATGCAAAGTGGAAAAGTGTTCTGTGGTCTGACAAGTCCACATTTCCAAATTGTTTTTGGAAACTGTGGACGTCGTGTCCTCCGGACCAAAGAGGAAAAGAACCATCCAGATTGTTATAGGCGCAACGTTCAAAAGCAGGGATTTTCAGCTGTCCTTGAACTAACAGTATGTGTCATGTAGCACGCCTTTGTATATTAAGATGTAACAAAGACCTAAACGTATTGTAGCCGCGGTGAATGGAATCGAATTGAACTACCTCGGATGGTGTCCTTTACAATCCTTTTCAACTTGTGAGGGTTTTTTTCTCAAAGGAAAATAGCACTTTTTTTGCTCTACATCCACAATTCTTTTCTATGTGTTCTAATAATAAAAAGAAAACTGCTATCTCTAGTCGACTAACAATACAGGTAATGGCGATTTTCACATTTCCACCTGTCTTCTTAAAAAAAACCCGCCAATAACGCTCCATTTACATGCCGTGACCTGCATATTAACCAAGTTATAGCAACACTGTTATTGTAAGAGCTAACACAGAGGAACTAAAGAAGCGACATCAGTGTGTAAAGGATATCACCACATGGGCTCAGGAACACTTCAGAAAACCATACAGTTTGTCGCTACATCTGCAAGTGCAAGTTAAAACTCTACTATGCAAAGCGAAAGCCATTTATCAACAACACCCAGAAACGCTGCCGGCTTCGCTGGGCTCGAGCTCATCTAAGATGGACTGATGCAAAGTGGAAAAGTGTTCTGTGGTCTGACAAGTACACATTTCCAAATTGTTTTTGTAAACTGTGGACGTCGTGTCCTCCGGACCAAAGAGGAAAAGAACCATCCAGATTGTTATAGGCGCAACGTTCAAAAGCAGGGATTTTCA
>NC_084732.1:78214680-78227180 GCF_033978785.1 Entelurus aequoreus | reverse complement strand
TGCGCCTAGCGTTCGTGGAGGAGGCGTGGAATGATCCACGGCTACAATGTTTGTAAACAACAGAACACACCTCTCCGTCTTGTCAGACATGCTGTTTTTTCCCCCCCAACAAAATGTTGCTTTTTGTGTGGCTGCGGTTGTTAAAAGGACATATTATTTTAACGTGCCATTGGTAAAATCACCAAGGTTGTTTGTGTCCGCCCTAGTGGCTCCCTGGAGCATTTTTTAAAAAGGACTGAAAATGGAAAAAAAAATGTAGTTTTTGCTTCGTAATGCGCCACACATTTTCAATGGGAGACAGGTCTGGACTACAGGCAGGCCAGTCTAGTACCCGCACTCTTTTACTACAAAGCCATTCTGTTGTAACATGTGCAGAATGTGGCTTGGCATTGTCTTGCTGAAATAAGCAGGGGCGTCCATGCTTGAATGTTGCTCCAAAACCTGTATTTACCTTTCAGCATTAATAGTGCCTTCACTGATGTGTAAGTTACCCATGCCTTGGGCACTAATACACCCCCATACCATCACAGATGCTGGCTTTCGAACTTTGCGCCTATAACAGTCCGGATGGTTCTTTTCCTCTTTGGTCCGGAGGACACGACATCCACAGTTTCCAAAAAAACAATTTGAAATGTGGACTTGTCAGACCACAGAACACTTTTCCACTCTGCATCAGTCCATCTTAGATGAGCTCGGGCCCAGCGAAGCCGGCGGCGTTTCCGGGTGTTGTTGATAAATGGCTTTCGCTTTGCATAATAAGAGTATTAACTTGCACTTACAGATGTAGCAACGAACTGGAGTTACTGACAGTGGTTTCCTGAAGTGTTCCTGAGCCCAAGTGGTGATATCCTTTACACACTGATGTCGCTTTTTGATGCAGTACCGCCTGAGGGATTGAAGGTCACGGGCATTCAATGTTGGTTTTCAATGTTGGTGATTTCTCCAGATTCTCTGAACCTTTTGATGATATTACAGACCGTAGATGGTGAAATCCCTAAATTCCTTGCAATAGCTCGTTGAGAAATGTTGTTCTTAAACTGTTGGACAGTTTGCTCACGCATTTGTTGACAAAGTGGTGACCCTCGCCCCATCCTTGTTTGTGAATGACTGAGCATTTCATGGAAGCTGCTTTTATACCCAATCATGGCACCCACCTGTTCCCAATTAGCCTGTTCACCTGTGGGATGTTCCAAATAAGTGTTTGATGATCATTCCTCAACTTTCTCAGTCTTGTTTGCCACTTTTCCGAAACATGTTGCCAGCATCAAATTACAAATGAGCTAATATTTGCAAAAAATCACAACGTTTACCAGTTCGAACATAAGGTAGGTGTTTGATGAGCATTCCTCAACTTTCTCAGTCTTTTTTGCCACTTGTGCCAGCTTTTTTGAAACATGTTGCAGGCTTCAAATTCCAAATGAGCTAATATTTGTAAAAAATAACAAAGTTCACCAGTTCGAACGCTAGGTATCTTGTCTTTGCAGGTTGAAAAGGATTTGCAAATCATTGTATTCTGTCTTTATTTACCATTTACACAATGTGCCAACTTCACTGGTTTTGGGGTTTGTAATAGATAGCGCCACCGGTCTGTGAGTTTATCAACGTTATCAATCAAGGTTTTACGATCATTTTAATTTGCAACAGTAATAAAAAACTATGTGAAGGTTTACTGCTGTTTATCGATATACCATTGATTGCAACATCTTTAATTGAAGGTGTAAAAAATGTTTCTTCATAGAGAGAGGGACAAGTGGTAGAAAATGGAGAATGTCTCTTTCCCAGCTCACGTTGAACACACGTTATGTTGGTGTTTCCTAAGCGTACTTAAAAGTAGATTCCGATATATAAAGACGGTAAGTAAAGGGCTGTATGTTCAAGAGCTTACTGACTATGTACTAACGCGCATAGTTTGAGTTCATTTGATTAGTCTTAAAGCTCTCACGGATGCCGTAGTGAGGCTCTGGTGGACTTTCCCTCGCCCACATTCACAAAGCTCCAACTCACTGGTGAAAGATTTATTGGTTTGAGGATGAAGAGATCAGCGAGATTGCAGAAGAAGTTGCTTCATATTTTACAGTCTTGGGGACCGAGGGCCATGGCTCGTGGTCCGATAGCATGCAATTTTCATCAAAGTAATGGAAAATGATGTTGTAGATGCTTGGAACGCTGTGCTTGAAGAACATATAAGTCATTTGCTCCGCTCTCAGCAGTCTACTTATATGATTGTTCCTCGGTTTGAATCAATACTCATTAAATGAATACAGCAAGAGAGGAACAAAAACAGTATATACTAATTTGTTTAACGCGAAGCATGTTACATGTAATCTGATGGTTACCATCAAAAGTTGAAAATAATGTTCACTATAAGGTGCAGATTGCAACATTCAGTCACAACTACTAATGTTGATATATTTTGAATATTTAGCTCACATTTAAGTTGAGCTCACTTTTGTCATATTTAGCTGGTGAATATAGATCTAAAGCAGGGTGTCAAACTCATTTTAGATCGGGGCCACATGGAGAAAAATCTACTCCCAAGTGGGCCGGACTGGTAAAATCACGGCACGATAACTTAAAAATAAAGACAACTTCAGATTGTTTTCTTTGTTTAAAAATAGAACAAGCACATTCTGAAAATGTACAAATCATAATGTTGTTTTTGTTTGTTTTACACTTACATGTTGCGGTTAATAGTATTCTATCATTATTTGTCGTTATTTATACTTTCTGGGTAAATTATGTGATAATGTTCATCAGTCAACTTATTGGTGTTAATTTTCAATCAAGATATCAAAATCAAATTACAGGATGTTATTCATGTAGTTTGTTAATTTTCCTTGTCTGGTGCATGAACATCATGTGGTTTATTTGTTTTAACATATGTAGCATAATCTACATAGATACAAATAATTGCTATTGCGACATGTAGTGGACGCATTTAGAACAGCAGTTTCTTTCATTCAGAATTCATGGCTCATTTTTATACTTAGAAAACTCATCCCGCGGGCCGGATTTTTAAAACCTGTTCGCGGGCCTGATCCAGCCTTCGGGCCGTACGTTTGACACCCCTGATCTAAATGTAAATGTAGCTATTTTACATTTATCAATGTGAAATCTAAATGTAAATGTAGCTATATTTACATTTATCAATGTGAAATTTAAATGTAATGTGGCTAGATTTAACAGTTATCATTTAGATTTGATATAACTATAATACATATAATGTTAAATCTATATTTTAACATATACATTTTAAATCTGAACACTTGGTGAGAAATGTAGATTTGACATTTAGATTTACTATTTATTTTATGAACATTTTATTATGAACTATTTATGTTATGTCATATTATTAAGATTATGTATTTACTATTTATTTAGATTCAACATTTATATTTAGATTCAACATTTACATTTAGATTTGACATTTATATTTCACATTTAGATGTAATATGTATATATTTAACATTTATATTTTACATTTAGATTTAATATGTATATTTAGCATTTACATTTTAAATTGAATATTTATATTCTGCATTTAATATGTATATTTAACAGCTACATCCAACATTCATATTTAACATTAGAGGTAGATTCCACATTCATATTGAGAATTTAACATTAGATTCACATTTAACCTTTATAATTAGAATGTAACATTTGCATTTAGTTTAACATTTAGAATAACATTTCCATTTAGATTTGAACATTCAACATTGATTTTGAGTTAAGATCTATAATTAGAATGTACCATGAATTTAGCATTTATACTTAACATTTAGATTTGATCTAACTTTAATACATATACCGGTAATGTTAAATCTATATTTTATCATATACATTTTAAATCTTAACACTTGGTGACAAATGTAGATTTGACATTTAGATTTACTATTTAGAATCAACATTTACATTTACATTTAACATTTATATTTCACATTTAGATTTGATATGTGTATTTAACATTTATATTTTACATTTAGATTTAATATGTATATTTAACATTTACATTTGACATAGAATATTTATATTCTGCATTTAATATTTATATTTAACAGTTACATCTAACATTCATATTTAACATTAGATATATATTCCACATTTATATTGAGAATTTAACATTAGATTTACATTTAACCTTCACATTTAGAATAGCATTTCCATTTAGATTTTAACATTTAACATTGATTTTGAGTTAACATCTATAATTACAATGTATCATTTATACTTAACATTTAATATTAGATTCAAACATTTACATGTATATAAAACATTATATTTACATTTAACATATTTAAAAGTTAACATTTAGATGTAAATTTAACATTTACATTTTTATTTAATATGTATGTTTTAGATTTAACATTTATTTTCACCAGTTAATATCTAACTAAAATGTGTAAAAAAAAATAAAAAATGAGCTCGATGTGAGAAATGTAATATGTTACCATGTTGTTAGCCAGCTTGCAAAGATTGTAATAAATCTATTAGAAAAAGACAGCCTGTCATTTCCTTTAAAGGCCTACTGAAATTATTTTTTTAAATTTAAACGGGGATAGCAGATCCATTCTATGTGTCATACTTGATCATTGCGTGATATTGCCATATTTTTGCTGAAAGGATTTAGTAGAGAACATCGACGATAAAGTTCGCAACTTTTGGTCGCTGATAAAAAAAAGCCTTGCCTGTACCGGAAGTAGCGTGACGTCACAGGTTGAAAGGCTCCTCACATTTCCCCATTGTTTACACCAGCAGCGAGAGCGATTCGGACCGAGAAATCGACGATTACCCCATTAATTTGAGCGAGGATGAAATATTTGTGGATGAGGAACGTGAGAGTGAAGGACTAGAGTGCAGTGCAGGACATATCTTTTTTCGCTCTGACTGTAACTTAGGTAAAAGGGCTCATTGGATTCCACACTTTCTCCTTTTTCTATTGTGGATCACGGATTTGTATTTTAAACCACCTCGGATACTATATCCTCTTGAAAATGAGAGTCGAGAACGCGAAATGGACATTCACAGTGACTTTTATCTCCACGACAATACATCGGCGAAGCACTTTAGCTACGGAGCTAACGTGATAGCATCGTGCTTAAATGCAGATAGAAACAAAAGAAATAAGCCCCTGACTGGAAGGATAGACAGCAGATCAACAATACTACTATCAGGAGACACCGAACCAAACACTGAACCTGTAACTACACGGTTAATGCTGTGCCGCCTGTCGAAGCCTAGCAATGCTGTTGCTAACGACGCCATTGAAGCTAACTTAGCTACGGGACCTCGTCAGAGCTATGATAAAAACATTAGCGCTCCACCTACGCCAGCCCTCATCTGCTCATCAACACCCGTGCTCACCTGCGTTCCAGCGATCGACGGCGCGATGAAGGACTTCACCCGATCATCGATGCGGTCGGCGGCTAGCGTCGGATAGCGCGTCTGCTATCCAACTTAAAGTCCTCCTGGTTGTGTTGCTGCAGCCAGCCGCTAATACACCGATCCCACCTACAGCTTTCTTCTTTGCAGTCTCCATTGTTCATTAAACAAATTGCAAAAGATTCACCAACACAGATGTCCAGAATACTGTAGAATTTTGCGATGAAAACAGAGCTGTTTGTATTGTGATAAAAATGTGTCCGAATACTTCCGCTTCAACCATCGACGTCACGCTCATACGTCATCATACATAGACGTTTTCAACCGGAAGTTTCCCGGGAAATTTAAAATTGCACTTTTATAAGTTAACCCGGCCGTATTGGCATGTGTTGCAATGTTAAGATTTCATCATTGATATATAAACTATCAGACTGTGTGGTCGGTAGTAGTGGGTTTCAGTAGGCCTTTAACTTGGGCACACACATCTATACCTTTGGCAGTTTTAAGCAAGTCATTTCCAGGAGTTGTCTAACCCTCTGAGATACTTAATGTGTTGCCTTCATTATAACACTTACATAAGGATTTTAACTTTTTGCGGCTCCAGACAGATTTGTTTTTTTGTATTTTTGCTCCAATATGGCGCTTTCAACACGATGGGTTGCCGACCACTGCTTGAGGGCAAAAAAAAAAATCAGATTTTGGTGTGCAGTGTATTCAAAATGTATCCATTGGAAAAGTGTGATTGAATTTCTACATTTGGCTCGCCAAATGTAAATAGTAAATAGTCTACCGCCTCTAAAGCAGACACAAAATGTTTCAAAAGTCGTTGTCGTGTTTACTAAAAGTAAATAGAATTATTTTTGGCAGTTCATTTTAAAAATGGTGTTGCTGCCTTTTTTCTCCCAAGAGACATTTTTGGTCCACTTAAGGAAACCTTTATACAAGAGCCCTGAGCAGCAGTTCCATTTAGATCAGTGTCTGCTAATGCCGTGTGCACATCTTCAGCCTTGGCTTTGGGCGTCTCTTCAATATAAGTCAGAATTGATTTCCTTTGGACAGGTAAGTGTACCCTCAATTTTGCCTTCAAAAAGAATGACATATTTGGTGCAGTTAGGTTAGTGAGTGAGATTTATTTTCTTTTTTTTTTTTTTGACAAGTTAGAAATAAGACTTTGTAATGGAAAAACACTTTGCAGGTCTGGAGTTTCATGCCTCAAGCCGGCCCACTTTAGATTGTTAAGGGAGCTATTATATTAAATTAACGCAATAACAGACTTTAATGACAAGTCTTTTTTCTAACGCCTTGAGTGTATTTTTCTAAAATATACAGTAATTTCCAATTTTGATCAAATGAGGTTTTGATATATGATATGATATGATATATTTTTTTATTTCAAATATGCAAAAAAAACAAGAGCAAGCCTGATCCAATACAGTGCTATAGCCTTAACAGCCATTATAACAA
The DNA here is from genome assembly GCF_033978785.1 of Entelurus aequoreus. Lineage (NCBI taxonomy): Eukaryota > Metazoa > Chordata > Actinopteri > Syngnathiformes > Syngnathidae > Entelurus > Entelurus aequoreus. The sequence continues at coordinate 78,220,334 of NC_084732.1, read as the reverse complement.
AATGAAAACAATGGAGAATAAAAAACGAAAAAAAATAATCAAATGAGCAATGGACTTTATTTATTTATTTATTTATTTATTGTTCTACATATTTGAAAAGGAGTGAGAAGAAGTTTACACTTATTTAATCCCACCCCTTTTCTTTAAATCATAAATGACTCTGAGCTAGAACCACCTGTTCACTCTATGTACAAACTTAATGAACTTCTATCTACATAAATTAAAATGTATACATACAGGTTTTCTTCACAGTGTAAGTTTAATTGCAAATTTCAAACGTAACCAAACCCTAAAAATTGAAGTTTCCCTAGATTGAACTGCATATGTATCATGAAAATAATATATAAGCTTTAGAAACAGTACTTCTCAATTATTTTCTTGTAAGCTGTTGTTTTCTGTTAAAAATAAAATGTTTTGCCCACTCCACTCTAAATAGTATAATTTGTCTATAAAACAGTTATAAGTACACCTCTGCATAACATTGTATCCATATTAACATGAACGAAATATAGATCAAATAACAACAAACAATAAATGTAACATTGTTTTTTACCGTGTAACAGAAAAGATTTAAAGTTCATAATTTTACCTGAAATGAAAAATACATACACTACCGTTCAAAAGTTTGGCGTCACCCAAACAATTTTGTGGAATAGCCTTCATTTCTAAGAACAAGAATAGACTGTCGAGTTTCAGATGAAAGTTCTCTTTTTCTGGCCATTTTGAGCGTTTAATTGACCGCACAAATGTGATGCTCCAGAAACTCAATCTGCTCAAAGGAAGGTCAGTTTTGTAGCTTCTGTAACGAGCTAAACTGTTTTCAGATGTGTGAACATGATTGCACAAGGGTTTTCTAATCATCAATTACACTTCTGAGCCAATGAGCAAACACATTGTACCATTAGAACACTGAAGTGATAGTTGCTGGAAATGGGCCTCTATACACCTATGTAGATATTGCACCAAAAACCAGACATTTGCAGCTAGAATAGTCATTTACCACATTAGCAATGTATAGAGTGTATTTCTTTAAAGTTAAGACTAGTTTAAAGTTATCTTCATTGAAAAGTACAATGCTTCTCCTTCAAAAATAAGGACATTTCAATGTGACCCCAAACCTTTGAACGGTAGTGTATATCCCTGTTTAAACTATAAACATTTATCCACCGACTTGAAACATTTGATACTGAAAAATAATATTTAATAATAAACTCCATAAATAGTAATGCCGTATTTTCCGGACAATAGGACGCACCGGATTATAAGGCGCACTGCCGATGAATGGTCTATTTTCGATCTTTTTTCATATATAAGGCGGATTATAGGGCGCATTAAAGGGGTCATATTATTATGATTTTTTTCTAGATTGAAAACACTTCCTTGTGGTCTACATAACATGTAATGGTGGTTCTTCGGTCAAAATGTTGCATAGATTATGTTTTACGGATCATCTTCAAGCCGCTATGTGACAGTCGCTTCAGGATACGCCGTTTTGTCGGCGGTCTTATTTACGTGGCTCACCTTCGACAGTGTCTTTTCTCCGTCATCTTTGTTGTAGCGGTGTAGCGTGCAAGGACGGGAGAGGAAGAAGTGTCAAAAGATGGAGCTAACTGTGTTAATGACATTCAGAATTTACTTAAATCAACAATGAGCAGCATCTCCTCATCCGTGGCTCACAAGTGCAATAACAACGCCGGAAATGTGTCCCGTGAAAAAAAACGTCCGACCGGAACTCTCTAATAACTAAAGTTCCTTGGGTGGATAATGTAAACTCACTACACCGGTATGTTTTAGCGCTTTTATGGCGAGTTTACTGACAGATATAAGTAAGAACTTTACACTACTTTATATTAGAAATGGCAACAGCGGAGGATGAATGTCACATAACAAGAAGATAGAGAAAAAGAAGAAGCTTATCGACTACGGTGTCAGCAAAGGCGGACGCGCGCAATTTTTCAGGACTTAATAGATCCCAAATACAGATCAGCAGGTACCAGAAGGTAAGAAAAGTTGCTTTTGCAAAATATTGCGGAACCAAACGCCAGATAATATGTCTTACCTTATACACACCATAATAATACTGGAGTGTTGAAGCACAGTACAATCTGTCAAGCGGTGCGATTTCATAGACAGCAGCTTTATTATTGTCCATTCTTAACATGTACAAGACACATAAGAACTGAAATCCCATTTTCGGCACAATCCCACTAAGAGCAGACATACGCTACAGGGGGACAAGACGGGACCGCCAACGGAACAGCCACTTACAGAGCTCCTTAAAAAGGTTGGAAAAAGGTGACATTGGGAAATGGGGAAGAGTAAAAAAAATATTAGTCTAAGGCTGGACCCTCTTGAGGGGTCCAGACCGAGACCCAGGAAAAAACCTCACATAGCATGGCACACATAAACATGGTACATGTAATCACAACAACTCGCAACAGAAGGGGGGATGGGGGGAGTTGGGAACCTGGAGGCCGGCTGCTTACCAAAGTTATAATAAAACATGTTGATAGATTTTTGAGCGTTGTGTGTAATGTTCTATATTTTTAATGGAACATATACAATGTTGGTGTTGTTTACTTAAGGCATAATGCAGTCTATGCGTATCTCTTGTATCTGACTGCCATCATATTGCAGTCTACACGTAGCTCTTATGTTTGACTGCCATCTGCTGGTCACACTTATCATTTCACCGTGTACCAAATAAAATAGCTATGAGGTCGGTAAGCAAAACCAGAATCATTCCATAAGGCGCACTGTCGAGTTTTGAGAAAATGAAAGGATTTTAAGTGCGTCTTATAGTCCGGAATATATGATACATTTAAATTAATCGGCATCATTAACTCAGGACCACAACATGTAAAAACCTAAAAAAACAACAATGGAATAATGGAAGGCAGCATTAATGGCTACAATGAGCACGTCATGTAGTGCAGAGTTTGTCAAAGCGCGTTTGAGGTATGCTACTGTATGATACTGATAAAGCATGTCCCCCTTGCGAGCAGGTTAACAGATATTTTTCAAGATGTTTAATCTAATAATATTCTCTCAATCAACAATACTTTGGGTCCACTCAGGAGTTCTCGGCTAATTGGTGGACATCAGTTTATTTTTCATCTCAACAATGTTGTCAACAAATATCATAAAATTATCGTTGCAAATGTATTTGCAGATACAAAGTCTCCAAGGCAGAATTAGAAAGCATCCAGTGACAAGCATGTCTGTATCATTCAATTTACTGTGTCATGAGCTTAACCTAAAGAATTACCACTCCACTTCAGTTTAAAGACAGCATTCCAAGTCCATTGCAGTTAATACATAGGTTAGTGTTTTTCATGCTTACAATTGCTCTCTGTTTAATTTCACTATATAAGCATTTCCTAACATTGCACACTACAAAATAATAGTATTTACTATGATTCATGCTGATATCATATCGGCTTATTATTGGTATTGCATCGGAATTTAAAAAAAAAGACTACACTATAACATAGAAGGTCTAGTTGGGTCTGTGTCAGAAAGTGGTATTTGAAATAATTGCTGCCCTTGTTCACAATTAAAGATTAATTGGTTAATACAAGAAGGACTGAGTTGTTTTTTGGACATAAATAGCATTTACTGTATTTGATTTTTTTCACCAAGTCTCCTACCTGAGTGATTGTTTGTTTTCATGGTGGCTCAGAGCCAAAACTACCAATAGCTGACAACAAGCAGAATGAATATTTCCTGCTCAATTCTTATGAGTATTGTTTACTTTACCTAAATAGCTTGGCTCTAAAATCTATTACAGGCTTTCCTTGTCAAATGTGTGTCGGGGAGGTTTACCAGCAGGCACGGGACATTAAAACAATGCTGAGAACTTGTTGAAAGAGGTCCTGACAATGAGCAACTCAAACATAATATTGAAACAACATGCTTTTTGACACGGTTTATTCAGTGTCAAGTTCTGACGTTGATTTGACCATTGGAATTTGGTAATCAAACAAGGATGGGGCGAGGGTCACCACTTTGTCAACAAATGCGTGAGCAAATTGTCGATCAGTTTAAGAACAACATTTCTCAACGGGCTATTGCAAGGAATTTAGGGATTTCACCTGGGGATAGGTTGATTGGCAACACTGAAGGTTATTCTACCACTGTACGAACAACATAACCCAATAAACATAATGTTTTGGTGTACATTTAAAACCAAAACAATGTTACACCATAGCAATAATTGTGCAAAGCGGGAAATTAATTTCATATTTCTCTCATGTCTGCGATACCGCTTCCTTTTTTTGGCGGTCGCTGCATGTTTTTAACTTTGCATGGTTTTGTAGCTCAGTTTCAGCAGAATTCCCTTCGTGATGCAATACTTTCTGTTTATCTGGGATGTGAAGGCACTGAACAGGAACCAAATCCAAGCCAGCTGCGTGAAAGGCAGCATGTTTACCGCAACACTGCTAATTAGTGGTACCAATCCCAGAATGACATTAATATTGTGATATGTTGTCAGGGATAATTATGACATCTACAAAGTATTTAAGTATGTAAAGAAGAAAACATTTGTGTAAGCAATCTTATTGTAACTTTTGTATATATATATATATATATATATATATATATATATATATATATATATATATATATATATATATATATATATATATATATATATATATATATATATATATATACATACATACATACATACATACATACATACATACATACATACATACATATGTATATATATATATACATACATACATATATATATATATATATATATATATGTATATATATATATACATACATACATATATATATATATATATATATATATATATATATATATATATATATATATATATATATATATATATATATATACATACGTATATATATATACATACATGTATATATATATATATACATACATGTATATATATATATACATACATGTATATATATATATACATACATGTATATGTATATATATACATATATATATGTATGTATATACATATATATATGTATTTATATATATACATACATATATATATATATACATACATGTATATATATATACATACATGTATATATACATACATGTATATATATATATACATACATGTATATATATATATATATATATATATATATATATATATATATATATATATATATATATATATATATACATATATATATATGTGGGCTCTGTACCGAGGATGTCGTTGTGGCTTGTACAGCCCTTTGAGACACTTGTGATTTAGGGCTATATAAATAAACATTGATTGAATGATATATGTATATATATATATATATATAAATATGTATATATATATATATATATATATATATATATATATAAATATATATATATATATATATATATATATATATATATATATATATATATATATATATATATATATATATATATATATAAATATATATATATATATATATATATAAATATATATATATATATATATATATATATATATATATATATATATATATATATATATATATATATATATACAGTGTTGGGACTAACGCGTTACTAAGTAACGCGTTACTGTAACGTCGGCGGTAACTACCGTATTTTCCGCACCATAAGGCGCCCCATGTTATTAGCCGCACGTTTAATGAACGGCATATTTCAA